>NW_026901675.1:0-5144 GCF_033783945.1 Neopsephotus bourkii
GCCCATTTCTAATTCATTTTTACATTTTTTTAAAAGTTTGTAACTAATTTTTACTTGATTCTTAGGTGTTTGAAGCCATGAATTGGCTATTTCTAAAGCTTTTTGCCATTCCTATGCAATTCTGTACTCTGTCTAAAACTTTTGACTCAATTTTTGGCCATTTCCAACCCAGTTTTGACATTACTAAAACATTTTAAGCCATTTTGGGCGATTTTTAACCCATTTTTGCATACCTCTAATTTTTGTTAAGCCTTGCTTGACTATTTCTATCTCTTTTTTGCCCGTTTCTAGCTCATTTTAAGCCATTTTTACTACTTCTCACCCATTTGCACCTCCTCCTAACCTGTTTGAAGCCTTGTTGGCTATTTCTAAACCAGTCCTGGCCATTTCTAACCCAGTTTTGACCATTTCTAGAAAGGTTTAAGCCATTTCTGGCTATTTCTAAACAATTTCTGGCCATTTCTAACCCAGATTACCCATTTCTAATTTGTTTTTACAGATTTGTAAATATTTGTAACCCATTTTTACTTGACTCTAAGCTGTTTGAAGCCATGAATTGGCTATTTGCAAAATTTTTTGTCATTTCTGTCCAATTTTGTCGTCTTTCTAAACCTTTGGACTCCATTTTTGGCCATTTCCAACCCAGTTTTGACATTATTAAAACATTTTAAGCCATTTTTGGCAATCTCTAACCCATTTTTGCATACCTCTATTCTGTCTTAAGCCTTTCTTGACTATTTCTATCCCTGTTTTGCCCATTTCTAGCTCATTTTAAGCATTTTTTACTATTTCTCACCCATTTGCACCTCCTCCTAACCTGTTTGAAGCCTTGTTGGCTATTTCTAAACCTGTCCTGGCCATTTCTAACCCAGTTTTGACCACTTCTAGAGAGTTTTAAGCCATTTCTGGCTATTTCTAAACAATATCTGACCATTTCTAACCTAATTTTGCCCATTTCTAATTCATTTTTACATTTTTTTAAAAGTTTGTAACTAATTTTTACTTGATTCTTAGGTGTTTGAAGCCATGAATTGGCTATTTCTAAAACTTTTTGCCATTCCTATGCAATTCTGTTCTCCATCTAAATCTTTTGACTCCATTTTTGGCCATTTCCAACCCAGTTTTGACATTACTAAAACATTGTAGAGCCATTTTGGGCAATTTTTAACCCATGTTTGCATACCTCTTATCTTTGTTAAGACTTGCTTGATTATTTGTAACCCTGTTTTGCCCATTTGTAAATCGTTTTAAGCCATTTTTACTATTTCTCACCCATTTGCACCTCCTTCTAACCTTTTTGAAGCCTTGTTGGCTGTTTCTAAACCCAGTCTTGGCCATTTGTAACCCAATTTTGACCATTTCTAGAGAGTTTTAAGCCATTTCTGGCTATTTCTAAACAATTTCTGACCATTTCTAACCTAGATTTGCCCATTTCCATTTCGTTTTTACAAATTTGTAAATATTTGTAACCCAATTTTACTTGACTCTAAGCTGTTTGAAGCCATGAATTGGCTTTTTCCAAAATTTTTTTGTCATTTCTGTCCAATTTTGTCGTCTTTCTAAACCTTTGGACTCTATTTTTGCCCATTTCCAACCCAATTTTGACATTACTAAAACATTGTAGAGCCATTTTGGGCAATTTTTAACCCATTTTTGCATATCTCTAATCTTTGATAAGACTTGCTTGACTATTTGAAACCCTGTTTTGCCCATTTCTAACTGGTTTAAGCCATTTTTACTATTTCTCACCCATTTGCACCTCCTCCTAACCTGTTTGAAGCCTTGTTGGCTATTTCTAAACCAGTCCTGGCCATTTCTAACCCAGTTTTCACCATTTCTAGAAAGGTTTAAGCCATTTCTGGCTATTTCTAAACAATTTCTGGCCATTTCTAACCTAGATTTGCCCATTTCTATTTTGTTTTTGCTGATTTGTAAATATTTGTAACCCATTTTTACTTGACTCTAAGCTGTTTGAAGCCATGAATTGGCTTTTTCCAAAATTTTTTGTCATTTCTATGCAATTTTGTCGTCTTTCTAAATCTTTTGACTCCATTTTTGGCCATTTCCAACCCAGTTTTGACATTGCTAAAATATTTTAAGCCATTTTTGGCAGTCTTTAACCCATTTTTGCATACCTCTAATCTTTTTAAGACTTGCTTGACTATTTGTAACCTTCTTTTGCCCATTTCTAACTCGTTTTAAGTTATTTTTACTATTTCTCACCCATTTGCACCTCTTTCTAACCTGTTTGCAGCAATGTTGGACATTTCTAAACCAGTCCTGGCCATTTCTAACCCAGTTTTGACCACTTCTAGAGAGTTTTAATCCATTTCTGGCTATTTCTAAACAATTTCTGACCATTTCTAATCTAATTTTACCCATTTCTAATTCGTTTTTACATAGTTTTAAATGTTTGTAACCAATTTTTCCTTCGTTCTTAGGTGTTTGAAGCCATGAATTGGCTATTTCTAAAACTTTTTGCAATTTCTATGCAATTCTGTCATCTGTCTAAAACTTTTAACTCAATTTTTGGCCATTTCCAACCCAGTTTTGACATTACTAAAACATTGTAGAGCCATTTTGGGCAATTTTTAACC
Source organism: Neopsephotus bourkii (assembly GCF_033783945.1). NCBI lineage: Eukaryota > Metazoa > Chordata > Aves > Psittaciformes > Psittacidae > Neopsephotus > Neopsephotus bourkii. Next base: position 2,598 of record NW_026901675.1, read on the forward strand.
CATGTTTGCATACCTCTAATCTTTGTTAAGACTTGCTTGATTATTTGTAACCCTGTTTTGCCCATTTGTAAATCGTTTTAAGCCATTTTTACTATTTCTCACCCATTTGCACCTCCTTCTAACCTTTTTGAAGCCTTGTTGGCTGTTTCTAATCCCAGTCTTGGCCATTTGTAACCCAGTTTTGACCATTTCTAGAGAGTTTTAAGCCATTTCCGGCTATTTCTAAACAATTTCTGACCATTTCTAACCTAGATTTGCCCATTTCCATTTCGTTTTTACAAATTTGTAAATATTTGTAACCCAATTTTACTTGACTCTAAGCTGTTTGAAGCCATGAATTGGCTTTTTCCAAAATTTTTTTGTCATTTCTGTCCAATTTTGTCGTCTTTCTAAACCTTTGGACTCTATTTTTGCCCATTTCCAACCCAATTTTGACATTACTAAACCATTTTAAGCCATTTTTGGCAATTTTTAACCCATTTTTGCATATCTCTAATCTTTGATAAGACTTGCTTGACTATTTGAAACCCTGTTTTGCCCATTTCTAACTGGTTTAAGCCATTTTTACTATTTCTCACCCATTTGCACCTCCTCCTAACCTGTTTGAAGCCTTGTTGGCTATTTCTAAACCAGTCCTGGCCATTTCTAACCCAGTTTTCACCATTTCTAGAAAGGTTTAAGCCATTTCTGGCTATTTCCAAACAATTTCTGGCCGTTTCTAACCCAGATTACCCATTTCGAATTTGTTTTTACAGATTTGTAAATATTTGTAACCCATTTTTACTTGACTCTAAGCTGTTTGAAACCATGAATTGGCTTTTTCCAAAATTTTTTGTCATTTCTATGCAATTTTGTCGTCTTTCTAAACCTTTTGACTCCATTTTTAGCCATTTCCAACCCAATTTTGACATTACTAAAACATTTTAAGCCTTTTTTTGGCAATTTCTAACCCATTTTTGCATACCTCTAATCTTTGATAAGACTTGCTTGACTATTTGAAACCCTGTTTTGCCCATTTCTAACTCCTTTTAAGCCATTTTTACTATTTCTCACCCATTTGCACCTCCTCCTAACCTGTTTGAAGCCTTGTTGGCTATTTCTAAAACCAGTCTTGGCCATTTCTAACCCAGTTTTCACCATTTCTAGAAAGGTTTAAGCCATTTCTGGCTATTTCTAAACAATTTCTGGCCATTTCTAACCCAGATTACCCATTTCTAATTTGTTTTTACAGATTTGTAAATATTTGTAACCCATTTTTACTTGACTCTAAGATGTTTGAAGCCATGAATTGCCTATTTGCAAAATTTTTTGTCATTTCTGTCCAATTTTGTCGTCTTTCTAAACCTTTGGACTCCATTTTTGGCCATTTCCAACCCAGTTTTGACATTATTAAAACATTTTAAGCCATTTTTGGCAATCTCTAACCCATTTTTGCATACCTCTATTCTGTCTTAAGCCTTTCTTGACTATTTCTATCCCTGTTTTGCCCATTTCTAGCTCATTTTAAGCATTTTTTACTATTTCTCACCCATTTGCACCTCCTCCTAACCTTTTTGAAGCCTTGTTGGCTGTTTCTAAACCCAGTCTTGGCCATTTCTAAACCCAGTTTTGACCATTTCTAGAGAGTTTTAAGCCATTTCTGGCTATTTCTAAACAATATCTGACCATTTCTAACCTAATTTTGCCCATTTCTAATTCATTTTTACATTTTTTAAAAGTTTGTAACTAATTTTTACTTGATTCTTAGGTGTTTGAAGCCATGAATTGGCTATTTCTAAACCTTTTTGCCATTCCTATGCAATTCTGTTCTCCGTCTAAATCTTTTGACTCCATTTTTGGCCATTTCCAACCCAGTTTTGACATTGCTAAAATATTTTAAGCCATTTTTGGCAGTCTTTAACCCATTTTTGCATACCTCTAATCTTTTTAAGACTTGCTTGACTATTTGTAACCTTCTTTTGCCCATTTCTAACTCGTTTTAAGCCATTTTTACTATTTCTCACCCATTTACACCTCCTTCTAACCTGTTGGAAGCTTTGTTGGCTATTTCTAAAACCACTCTTGGCCATTTCTAACCCAGTTTTGACTGTTTCTAGAGAGTTTTAAGCTGTTTCTGGCTATTTCTAAACAATTTCTGACCATTTCTAACCTAAATTTGCCCATTTCTAATTCATTTTTACATTTTTTTAAAAGTTTGTAACTAATTTTTACTTGATTCTTAGGTGTTTGAAGCCATGAATTGGCTATTTCTAAAACTTTTTGCCATTCCTATGCAATTCTGTTCTCCATCTAAATCTTTTGACTCCATTTTTGGCCATTTCCAACCCAGTTTTGACATTACTAAAACATTGTAGAGCCATTTTGGGCAATTTTTAACCCATGTTTGCATACCTCTTATCTTTGTTAAGACTTGCTTGATTATTTGTAACCCTGTTTTGCCCATTTGTAAATCGTTTTAAGCCATTTTTACTATTTCTCACCCATTTGCACCTCCTTCTAACCTTTTTGAAGCCTTGTTGGCTGTTTCTAAACCCAGTCTTGGCCATT
>NW_026901676.1:0-5149 GCF_033783945.1 Neopsephotus bourkii
TGCAGGATGTAAAGAGCACAGATACCAGATGTGATAATGTATAAAAGAGTAAAACCCAAAACAGACAGCGTGCGTTGCTGGTGGAGTGAAGGCTCCTCTGCGCACCCAGCGCTGCTTGCTTATTGCCTCTCAATAAATTGTAAATAAATTAAATTTGGACCAAAACCCTGTCTATGCTAAATTTTTATAACAATTTGGTGACCCCGACGTGATCTCTGTGCGGCTGCTGGGGACTATAACCTCTACGAGGAGGCGCCCCACATTTTGTGGCTCGTGGGGGTTTTAGTCTTGAGCAGTTCCACGAGATCAACGGACAGAAAAGCAATAACCAAGGAATTGAGCTCCCTGGAGAACTGCAGTTTGAAATTTTCCCATAATTCTTGTGCATGAAGATCCGGACGAGAACAACGGACTGTAAGTATCGTTCGGTTGGGAGGAGAGTCGGGGTATGTGTGTGAGTGTGAAACAGAGTGCCTGATGTGCCTGGTGAGACACGAACCAGATACCCGGAACCTGTGAGAATACAGATTAGGTTATCAGGATTCGTGAAGTGAGTGTGGGCCTCTTTTAGGCACGTTTCCAAACTCCCGCGAGGGACTTGGCTGCTGAAGGATGGAAGCGATAGTGATTGGGCAAAAGGGAATACACCCGACAGGGAACGGGTCAGAGTCTTGGCCATAACTCAACCCGGGTAGGGGGCCCAGGTAGAGGTCCCCGAAATAGGATAATGGGTCAGAAAAACAGTCGTAATTCTAACCCAGGAAAGGATACAAGGAGAGGTCCTAGGAATAAAACAGGGAGCAACCTACCAGATATACACTCGGACAGTCCCCTGGGGTTAATGATTAAGTACTGGGGCTCATGGCCGTCCCAGGAAGGAAAAAGTAAGGAAAAAATGGTCCATTACTGTATGGAAGTGTGGACAAAAGAGGAAATTCGACCCGATCATTTGTATTGGCCAATATTCGGGTCTTTTGATGATTGGATATGTCAAGCCTTAAATCTATATGTAAATAGAAAAGAACCTTTTAGCCAAGAGGAGAGTGAGTATGCAGCTTTGTGGAAGGGATCATTGTGGAAAAACGACGGGAGACCAGTCCATCCTGTAATGCAACTAGTCTCGTTTATTGAGCGTTGGGTTACAGGTTATATAGCATCTATAATGAGCTCATTATTGGTTAATTGCTAAGTGTCTGCGTGGCGCCTTTTGTAGTTAACTTCAGCAATTTAGAGCCTCTTTTTACACCTTGTTATTGTAATTAGGGACTTTCCAGCCGGCACAACGACCTTGCCTATGATTGGTTGCCTGGCTATTGCTTACACCTTGCTTTTGTTACTGGCCCACAAGTCGTAAGTGCTCTTCATGCCCCCGCTCTCCAAACCATGTATCAATAAAAACTCTCCACATTTCCCCCGTTTTTCTTTTTGGACAATTCTTTTGTCAAATACGGCATGTGCCAAAGCTTTCATACGGGATGTTAAACACCTTAACAGACACGGTCCAAAAAGACATATTATTAATATTATCAGTACAGGCATGGCTAGTGTCATTAATATGCTCCGAAACCAGGGTCCTAAACCTAATATAGTTACAAAAATGATCAAGTTACTCAACATCATTTCTTTCTTCTCTGCCAAATCTCAGAATTACAATCGAAACTACAACTACTACACCAAAAATCATGCAATAACAATTGTTCTATCCAAAAGGTTTGAGTACATCCCCCACACAATAGTGCTACCCAAGCAGAACAGTTTACCCGACCACAATCAAGGCAGCGGTAATATGCTGGTCCTTTCCTATTAAAAGTCTGTAGAGAGTGAAGCAATTCGATAAAGTCCTCAAGACCTCTGCGCCGGATGATATCTCGGTCAAGCTGTCTGTGATATCCCTTCAGCTGCGACAGCAGGGGTATCAGGATGAGCTTTGCCTTCTCTCTGATTCTCCTGCTGGTCTCTACAGTTGTCGCAAGAGGGAGGCGCTGCATCAGTGACGGGCTTTGTCCAGCGCGCGGGTACCCACACCGCTCCTGTCGGGGTAGAAACGCAAAGATATCCCCTCCCCCAATATATAACTTTAGCTGGATCTTGCCAAACACCCGTTTTTGGGTCTTTATATTTAACCCAAACCTCTTTTTCATTTCCTAATGGCTTTCCCTGACCATAATGCTGCTCTGCGGGGGACTGAGTCGCGTCTCCGAAAATGCACAAATAATTAATAACAAACAGACTCTTTTGCAATCTGGAATAAATATCCTTAACCTCTTTATGTTTTTCCAAGTGTCGCTTTAGAGTACCGTTTGCACGTTCAACTATCACCTGACCTGTTGACGAGTGAGGAATCCCGGTTACATGCTCTATCTCCCAAGTTAAGAAAAACCGCTTTATCGCTTATATAAGCAGGACCATTATCTGTTTTTATTCTTTTAGGGATTCCCATTACCGCAAAACAACTGAGCAGATGACGCTCCACATGTAATGCCTTTTCTCCAGTTTGTTCTGTTGCCCAGATAAACCGACTATACGTATCTATGGTAACATGTACATATTTCAGACGCCCGAACTCAGATACATGAGTAACATCCATCTGCTAAATTTTGTTTGCCTGCAGGCCTCGTGGATTTACACCGACTCCGAGGCCAAGACCACTATTATGATGGCTACAAATAGGGCAGGCTCTTATCAGCGCTTTTGCTTCAGATAGCGGTATTTTGAATTCCCTAACCAAGCCCTTAGCATTTTGATGGAACATAGAGTGGGCCTCTTGAGCCAATTTTAATTTGGATATCGGTGTCTTTTGAGCCACCAAGACTAATTTATCCGCTCTGGCATTTCCTTCACCCAGGCCCACTTCTCATTTGTGGCTCCTAACATGAATAATGGCATATGCATGTTCTCGCAACTTAGTTGCTCTTTTTAGTTGCATCAATAATTCAAACAGTCTAGGGTTTTTCACTTCTCTTACATAAGCATCCTCAATTCTATCTGCCACTCCTGCCACGTATAATGAATCTGTTACCACATTTAATGGTCCCTTCAGATTCATTAATGCCCATACAACGGCTAGGAGCTCCATTGTTTGTAGGCTGTCCGAGTCCCTTGCTTTTAGCACCTTATGTTTCCACCCCCCTTTATCTTGCCAGGTCACTGCGGCAGTTTGTGATTTCCTCCCGGCATCAGTAAAGGCGGTTATCGCCCCTGAGATAGGTTGACTCTCTTTCTGTGGACGAACTATCCAATCCCAACCTCCCATCCATTGTATAGGTGGTGGCCTCAATTTATCTGTTTCAATCAAACTGCTTACACCCAAAAGGGCCTCCTGCAGATCAGGACTATTTCTTAAATACCACTCAAAACTATCCTTTTTCATAGGAATCCTGATTACTGCAGGCTCTTGACCCGTTATCTGAGTCAAGCGCTCGCGACCTTTCTTAATCAAGGCCGCCATATTTTCGATTTTTTGTACAAGAGTTTTTGTTTGTTGTAATGGCGGGGAGATCCACTCTAATACCCATATCTCTTCTTTTTCAATTGTGTGAGAGCCCCAAGAAGGTAAACCGGGCCATTCCAAATAGTTAAGTCAACAGAGAGAGTCAGATCTCGGCGGAAAACCTGTCCTTGGGTAACACACTTTGAGATCTCTTGCAGGGCTTGTCGGTGTTCTGTATCCAGGTGTATACGCCGGGCTGGATCTGTGCCTCTTAACAAAGGACGCAGGACAGATAGGAGCTCATTAGGGGTTCCCACTATTGGTTTGAGCCACTGAAGATTCCCGAGCAGCTTCTGTGCGTCGTTCAGAGTTTGAATGTCAGTGCTGAGTTGCACCTTTTGAGGTGTTATAATCCGTTCTGATATCGTCCACTCCAGATATTTCCAGGGAGCTGTAAACTGGATCTTCTCAGGAGCTATGACAAGGGAAGCCTGCGCTAACGTGTCCCGGATATCCATAATTTGCGTCTCTGAAAATGGGGTTGGCTGCGTAAATAAGATGTCATCCATATAGTGATATATGATTACATGAGTCCATTTTTGTCGAAGAGGCTGTAAGGCTGCATCCACATATATTTGACACAAGGTGGGGCTATTGCGCATGCCCTGGGGAAGTACAGTCCATTCAAATCGTTGATCCGGACCTTCTTGATTGAGTGAAGGCAATGTAAAAGCAAACCGCTTCATGTTTTGTGGGTGAAGAGGTATAGTAAAAAAGCAATCTTTTAAATCAATAACCAATAAGGGCCATTCTCTCGGAGTCATGGCAGGATTAGGCAGTCCAGGCTGTAGGGCCCCCATTGGTTCCATTTGTTTGTTAACAGCTCTTAAGTCGTGTAAAAGATGAAATTTTCCAGATTTTTTTTTAATTACAAAAATAGGTGTATTCCAGGGACTGGTAGACAATTGTAAATGCCCTTGTTCAAACTGTTCTCTGACTAAGTCATGGGCATGTTGAAGACTCTCCCAAAGAATGTCACCAAATTTATGCCATTCCGCTAGCTCATGGACAGTGTGAGGGTTGGCAAAAAAGCCCCTTTGCCTGCCCGTAAGCTAACAGCCCTGGCAATTCCTTTTGTAAATCAATTCCCTTAACCTGTCGTTTCCCCAAAAAGGAAATAAATAAATCATATGCCGCTTGCCTTTCCATTATTCCTTTATGTCAGCACGCTGTTGCAGCCCTTCAAGGTATCGGCGGCACGTATCGGCCGGGCTCGTCTATACGGTCACCCGGGGCTCTCCTCGACTTAACGACGTCCGTCCCGCGGCTGCTATCGAGACCCGAACTCCTTCGTCGTCCACCGTGGTGCTCGAGTGCTACTCGGGGAGACCAGTCCATCCTCTAATGCAACTAGTCTCGTTTATTGAGCGTTGGGTTACAGGTTATATAGCATCTATAATGAGCTCATTATTGGTTAATTGCTAAGCGTCGGCGCGGCGCCTTTTGTAGTTAACTTCAGCAATTTAGAGCCTCTTTTTACACCTTGTTATTGTAATTAGGGACTTTCCAGCCGGCACAACAACCTTACCTATGATTGGTTGCCTGGCTATTGCTTACACCTTGCTTTTGTTACTGGCCCACAAGTCGTAAGTGCTCTTCATGCCCCCGCTCTCCAAACTATGTATCAATAAAAACTCTCCACAGATCATTAGCAAATGT
>NW_026901677.1:0-524 GCF_033783945.1 Neopsephotus bourkii
GAAGTTTGTGCATGCATGTGGTAGCTTAGAGTTTAGAAGAAGGTGTTGAATGCGTTTACTATTTGTGTTTGGTGTTGCAGGTCTTGCCCTCGACCTTTGGAGGCGGAGGAGTGCTTGAGGTGAGTCAGGCAGGTAAGGAGAAGGTTTGCGGGGTGGGTCAGTTTCGCAGGAGGTTAGGTTAGGTTAAATCAGGCTAGGCTAGGCTAATCTAATCTAAGCCTGGCAGAGCTAGGCTAGGCTAATTTAACCCAGGTTATGCTAACACAGGCTAGGATAGGCTAATCTAACCTAACGCTGGCAGAGCTAGTCAAATCTAATCTGAGTTAGAGTTAAGCTACACTAATCGAAACAAGGCTAGGCTAACACAGGTTAGGCTAGGCTAATCTGACCGAGTCAGACTGAGGCGAATCTAACCCAGGGTAGTCTAACAGAGCCTAGGCTAGGTTTATGTAATCTAAGCTAGGCATAGCTAGGTTAATGTAACCCAGCTATGCTAGCCTAATCTAAACCTGGCTCGGCTAGGC
>NW_026901678.1:0-5142 GCF_033783945.1 Neopsephotus bourkii
ATATTTATTTATTTAAATGATAAATTAAAGTAAATTATTCTATTTTACTATATTGGTCCCATGGCATTTGTGAGACTAAAAGCTAGACTCCTTTCCCAGACTTACATCATCTGAGAACCTGGGGTATTTGTTTTGAGTGTTTGAAAGCTAATCCTCAGAACCTATTTTCAGCCATGATATTTACTCTATCTTCACATCAGTGTTCAACCTTGTGAGGAGGCATGCTGCCAAAGACAACAGATGAGAAAGAATAAATTTCTAAAAATGAATCAGCAGGTGCTTCAGATAACAGGAGCAAGAACCAGCCCAGAAGCAAGTAAATAACACCTCTGTAACACCTGCATCTGCAGGAAGAGCTATGTTCTCTAACAATAATAAGGAGCTGACTGAACTTCAACCTTTACAAATATTGGACCTGATTAACTGATGTTGTTCTAGGATGGTCATGCTCTTTTTTTTTTTTTGTATTTTCGGTGCAGTGTTTCAGAGAAAGGTGAAAATAATCAGAGGGGAAGTGAACATATCCTATTATATTCCTACCTTAAACAGTTTTCTGGTATGAAAATGTAGACCCTGTATACAAATAATATAAGACCTACCTGGTAATAATAACAGTACCAATATGATTAGAAACTTAATGTGCTAGACATGAGACAAAAGCAAATTAATTTGAAAATACATTGAGCATTTTCTTCCATTATATTATCATTTCTTCACGGACACCCCCTTGTCGTGGGGAAAGAGCTTGCGTGCCCTTGTGAAGTTGGGAGTTATGCTGGTGGTGGCTTATGCTTCCGGTAGGGTCTCCCATGCCAGTCAGCTCTCAAATGAAGGGTCAGACAAAGTGTGTCCATGGGCAGGATGGGCTCACTAGCCTTCAGGCAACCATCCTAGGAGAAGGACAACTCCAACTTCAAACCCGGGCAGATGGAGCTCGTGTAGCCCTGTAAGGCCATCCATCTAAGAGAAGGATACTCAAATTAAACCTACGACCTGAGGACTTTGCTGTCACTGTCCAAGCTTGCTAGGCCCTGGCAGATAAACCTCAGGTGTAAAGGGTGAGGCCAGTTCTGTGCACGCTGTGCCTCACCTAAAATAAATCCACTGCGCAGGCCCGAAGGGTTTACCCACACTTGCAAAGCCCTGCAGCGACAGGCGAGGGATGAAACGGCAGGTGATAAGGTGCACTGGAAGTCGCAGACCCAACCCTGCATGCAGGCGGTTCAGGACATTGGTCGCTCAAGTCTGACCCAGGAGATGACAGTCTTGTTCGGCAGCATCCTGAATGACCAAGCAGCCTTTTTCAAGGACAGCACTGCTTGCTCCATATGGAGAGAGGCCTAGAAAAGGTAGCCTAACCAAAGCTCATCTCCCCCTCCACCTGGTTGGCTAGCCGCGGCCAACGGGCATCTTCTATTGCGGTCAATTAAAAACAAAGAGACAAAGGCATACACCTGCCTCCAAAGGTGTGTCCAGATTGACACTCGCATGTTGGAACATCAGAACCATGCTTGATACAGTGAACAGTGGGCGTCCTGAGCGCCGTTCTGCGTTAATTGCCCATGAATTGTCACGTCTTAACATTGATATCGCTGCACTCAGTGAAGTTCGCCTTCATGAGGAAGGTAGCCTCAAAGAACATGGTGCTGGCTATACACTCTACTGGTCAGGCAAACCCAAAACTGAAAGTCATCTTTCTGGAGTCGACTTCATGATTAAAAACTCCATAGCCTCCAAACTTGAAAATTTGCCGATAGGTCATTCCGACCGTATTATCTCCTTACGTCTTCCACTGCACAATAAGCAACACGTTGTCCTTTTCAGCATATATGCTCCAACTCTGCAAGCTGACCCTGCAGAAAAAGAAAAATTCTACTCCGACCTGGGTCACCTCACTCAGAAAGTTCCTATAGAAGATAAGATCATAATCCTTGGTGACTTCAACGCCCAAGTAGGAAAGAACTTTGAAGCCTGGAAAGGAGTACTAGGCAAGCACGGTGTTGGCAACTGCAATGATAACGGTCGTCTCTTGCTAGAGTTCTGTGCAGAGCAACAGCTTACCATCACCAACACTATCTTCCAGCAGAAAGACAGCTGGAAGACAACCTGGATGCATCCACGATCTAAACATTGGCACCTTATTGATTATGTTTTAGTGCGCCAGAGAAATATTCGTGATGTCTGCCAGACCAGAGTGATGCCTAGTGCAGAATGCCAAACAGACCACCGCCTTGTGCGCTGCAAACTTAATTTCCACTTCAAGCCCAAACCTAAGAGGGGCGGCATTCCAAGGAGGAGGCTCAATGTTGATAATCTTCAAATAGCTGCAGTGAGGGAGAGCTTTCAGGCTAACCTTCAAACTAGGCTTGAAGACCAACTTATAGATTCTTCTCCTGAAGCGCTTTGGCAACATATCAAAACCAGCATCCTGCAGTCCTCCGTAGAATCCATTGGGTTCTCCTCAAAGAAAAACAAAGACTGGTTTGACGATAGCAACCAGGAGGTCCAGGAATTGCTGACAAAAAAGAGATCTGCTCATCAAGCACACCTCGCTCAGCCACTCTGCCATGTAAGAAAAGCAGCCTTTCGTCTTGCATGTAGCAAACTCCAACAGAAACTTAGAGACATCCAGAACAAGTGGTGGCTCAACCTAACAGAAAAGACTCAACTATGTGCAGATTTGGGTGACCACAGAGGATTCTATGAGGCTCTGAAGGGAGTGTATGGACCCACATTCCAGGTTCAAAGCCCCTTACTTGGTGCAGATGGCCAAACGCTTCTTACAGATAAAATCTCCATCCTGAATCGTTGGTCTGAACATTTTCAAACCCTCTTTAGTGCTAATCGTGTAGTCCAAGGTGAAGGAATCCAGCACATTCCACAACATCCGGTGAAAAACGAATTGGATTTAGCCCCTACCATGGGAGAGACTCTTAAGGCCATACAGCAGGTGAAAACTGGCAAGGCAGCTGGGGTTGATGGAGTCCCACCTGAAATATGGAAGCATGGAGGCCAAGCACTCCACGCTAAATTTCATGAGCTAGTTGTGTGCTGTTGGGAACAAGGCAAAATACCATCAGACTTTCATGACGCAATCATCGTCACTCTGTATAAGAAAAAAGGTGCCAAGTCAGACTGCTCAAACTACCGTGGTATAACTCTGCTCTCCATTGCTGGTAAAATTCTTGCAAGAATACTATTGAACAGACTAGTACCTGCCATCGCAGAAGAACTTCTACCTGAAAGTCAGTGTGGTTTCAGGGCTAATAGAAGTACCACAGACATGGTATTTGTTCTCAGATAATTGCAAGAAAAGTGTAGAGAACAGAATAAGGGGTTATACGTAACTTTCGTTGACCTCACCAAAGCTTTTCACACTGTGAGCAGGAAAGGCTTGTGGCTGATCTTAGAACGATTAGGTTGTCCCCCCAAGTTCCTGAAAATGATTATTCTGTTACATGAGGATCAGCAAGGCCAAGTCAGGTATGGTGATGCACTCTCTGAGCCTTTCCCAATAACCAATGGTGTGAAACAAGGTTGTGTTCTTGCACCGACCTTATTCACAATCTTCTTCAGCATGATGCTCCAAAGGGCTACAGCAGACCTCGACGAACAAGACGGCATTTATATTCGATATCGTACCGATGGTAGCCTATTCAATCTAAGGCGACTGAAGGCCCACACTAAGACCCTAAACCATCTTGTCCGTGAACTGCTCTTTGCTGATGATGCCGCCCTTGTTGCCCACAGAGAAGCAGCTCTGCAGCGTTTAACATCTTGCTTTGCGGAGGCGGCTGAGGTTTTTGGGCTGGAAGTCAGCTTGAAGAAGACAGTAGTCCTCTACCAACCTGCACCCCAAGAAGATTATCGCCATCCCCATATTACCATTGGCGAGTCAGAGCTTAAGGCAAGCACGGTGTTGGCAGCTGCAATGATAACGGTCATCTCTTACTAGAGTTCTGTGCAGAGCAACAGCTTACCATCACCAACACTGTCTTCCAGCAGAAAGACAGCTCGAAGACAACCTGGATGCATCCTCGATCTAAACATTGGCACCATATTGACTATGTTTTAGTGCGCCAGAGAAATATTCGTGATGTCTGCCAGACCAGAGTGATGCCTAGTGCAGAATGCCAAACAGATCACCGCCTTGTGCGTTGCAAACTTAATTTCCACTTCAAGCCCAAACCTAAGAGGGGTGGCATTCCAAGGAGGAGGCTCAATGTTGATAATCTTCAAATAGCTGCAGTGAGGGACAGCTTTCAGGCTAACCTTCAAACTAGGCTTGAAGACCAACTTATAGATTCTTCTCCTGAAGCGCTTTGGCAACATATCAAAAACAGCATCCTGCAGTCCTCCGTAGAATCCATTGGGTTCTCCTCAAAGAAAAACAAAGACTGGTTTGACGATAGCAACCAGGAGGTCCAGGAATTGCTGACAAAAAAGAGATCTGCTCATCAAGCACACCTCGCTCAGCCACTCTGCCATGTAAGAAAAGCAGCCTTTCGTCTTGCATGTAGCAAACTCCAACAGAAACTTAGAGACATCCAGAACAAGTGGTGGGTCAACCTAGCAGAAAAGACTCAACTATGTGCAGATTTGGGTGACCACAGAGGATTCTATGAGGCTCTGAAGGCAGTGTATGGACCCACATTCCAGGTTCAAAGCCCCTTACTTGGTGCAGATGGCCAAACGTTTCTTACAGATAAAACCTCCATCCTGAATCGTTGGTCTGAACATTTTCAAACCCTCTTTAGTGCAAATCCTGTAGTCCAAGGCGAAGGAATCCAGCACATTCTGCAACATCCGGTGAAAAACGAATTGGATTTAGCCTCTACCATGGGGGAGACTCTTAAGGCCATACAGCAGGTGAAAACTGGCAAGGCAGCTGGGGTTGACGGAGTCCCACCTGAAATATGGAAGCATGGAGGCCAAGCACTTCACACTAAATTTCGTGAGCTAGTTGTGTGCTGTTGGGAACAAGGCAAAATACCGTCAGACTTTCGTGATGCAATCATCGTCACTCTGTATAAGAAAAAAGGTGTAAAGTCAGACTGCTCAAACTACCGTGGTATAACTCTGCTCTCCATTGATGGAAAAATTCTTGCAAGAATACTATTGAACAGACTAGTACCTGCTATC
>NW_026901679.1:0-5197 GCF_033783945.1 Neopsephotus bourkii
AATTGGCCAGGATCCAAGCTAAATGCCTCCTTTTTTCTCCCCTTTCTCATTGCCTTTTCACATAGGTTCTTCTTGACTGATTCTGGGGTGAGCAAGACCATAAGGGGAAAAAAAAAAGAAATACATTCCTTGCCAGCTCCTGAGCATTCAGCTTAAGAGATTTACAGATCTGCAGTTTTTCCCCAGTGGAGGTGAGGAATATGATGGTAAATGCAAGTCCAAGGGCAGGATATTTCCTGTCTTTAGTCCCCTTTGCACATCCTTAGGACTAATTGGTCACTTTAGGGACCTGTGGACCAGAGTTTAATGACCACCACCCTAGAGTCACATCTCCTCTCACAGGGCTCTGCAAAACCTTTATAGGTTCCTCTGTTTTTTACAGTATTTTCTAGCTTTGTGCAATGCCAGAATTTGTACTGATTGCTACCTACAGGGAAGGGATGTTTCCCCACTCTCTTACTCCCTTTCACTGGAGTAAGTTGCTGATCTAAAGTATCCACGTTCATTACCAGCCATCCAAGAGCTTTTTCTGTATTTCATGACTCATTCTTACTTAATTTCTCTTAGCATTTGTAGAGAGAGGTTTAGGAAAAAAGGACCAATATTTACTTCTTGACAGCAACTATTTAAATGATACTTTTATTGTTTTAACAGAATCAATTTCAAATCTCACCACAGGTGAAGACAAAACAATCTGATAGAGTCCCTTTACTTCAAACTTGTGAAGAACCTGAGAGCTGCTGTTATTACACTGCTTTTTTGGAGCACCTTCCAGGGCTTGGGGCCTGCTCTTCCTCTCTGTCCTGCAGCATCTGGCACTAGGGATGATGGAGCATATGCTTTCGCATTTTGAATAGTTGCCTGTAAACAGGATGTAGGGCTGCTGGAAACACATTATATATGGAATCTATAGGGGATACTTGCAAATGTTCACACATCACAATATTTAATGAAAATAGACAGACTTTTCCATGGATAAAAAAATCTGCCATGCAACATGGGATCAGCTCTACGGCAGGTACAATAAGTAGGATGGTGACTATGCACTAGCATGGTAGCACAGACTGATACAGCACAGCTCTACCACTGCTTTCACACAGTAAGACCTTGGTCCAACCTAGCATTTCTATCCTTAATCAGAAATAATATCTCTCCTAGGAAGTCAGCCACCCAACCAGGACATAATAACCCAACCTAAATAAGAAGGAGAAAGGGGAGAGGGAAGGGGGGCCCCCCCCCAAACAAGGAGCTCCTCAAGCTCACCAGAAACTAATTGTGTCAACTACAGACTGAAACTCCTTCCCAGGGCTTACAACATTCACAGAACCATTCCCTTGCTTTATTATAAATTGCCCTGGATAATAACGCTAAGGATCAAGCACAAATCTACATTTCCCCTTAAGCAAATTGCTTAAGGTGAAAGTAGAGGAAAGCTGGTAGCATTAGATGGCTGTATCCTTTCCTGATGCTTCTGGTGGCGACTGCAGTGTTTTTAGTGCTAGTTGTGTTGAAAGAGATTAACTTGTGCTGACAACACCCTACCCAGGGTGAAATGCTGAAATGCTTTCCAGAGTGCTGTAATGCTAGAGGTGTCCTTGATCATTTGCACTCAGGGAAAACTTAACTTTAAAAGGTGCTTCAGGGTCTGGATAGACTGTGAGAGCAGAGGCGGTGGCAGTGCCCGAGTCTGGAGTCACACCCCCATCAGGGATAACATGTTGCAGCAGGGGTAGCCTTCGTGGAAATGCTACAGCCGGTCTGATGGAAAATGTTACCTTGGGCAGTTTACATCATCATCTTTGTAAAGTGTCCCAGTCTAAGCCCTGCCCATCTCCTGCTCACCCTGCACGCAGACTGCTCTCGGGAAGAGGCAACTGGTCCCACATAGTCCCAGGACCTGTGCTCGCTACTGACCCATGTGACAGCAGCTCTGTGTTACACTGTCTGCCTGGCATGCCTAAAAATAAACTGCCCCTGCTAATAGTTGATAGCTTGACAACAGACACCGAAAGCTGATTTTGACCATGCACTTATTGTCATAGCTCTTTGAACGTGGTCTGGCTTCTGTCCCTCATGAGAGGATTGCTCTGGATGCAGCTGATGCCGGAGGCGTAATCTTACCTCCGTGCACAGGGCATATGCCTGTGCTTCAACACCAATGGGCAACACTCAACTCAGTCCATTGCATCTGGAGTTTAGAATGAACCCCTTAAGGTTCAATTTACTAATTCAAATAGAATGGAAACAAAAGCAGCTAATGATGGCACAAGCAGATCCTGCTAAACAGCAAATAGAAGCCAGGCTAAAATGCTACTGCATTGGTTATTAGGACAAGCTGGTTCTGTCTTTGAGGCAGGTCAGCCAGAGCAGATGATACAGTAGTAACACTTGATACTACCCTTAGCTTTTCTGAACCTGAACTGGAAAAGTAATAATAAAAGAAAGGAAACACAGGTTTGAATGGTGTATATTCAGGTACTAAAGTGTGTCACAGAAGGTAACGGGCATTTCTCTCTATCAAAATGCCTGCACACTTAGATGGAAGAAATCCATAAAACTGCACATAATATAGCATTGCTGAAAGACTTCTTTAAAAAACATTAAATGCAGCTGAAATTTGACATGACACATGGAGCTCAGACCACCACTTCTTCAGAATCCCTTCACAGACTCTCTTGCTTACTAATGGTTGGAGATGCTGCATACCTCTGGTTTTGGTGTGGGTTTTTTTTTTTCTTTATTTTTCCTCTCCTTTTTTATATAATAGCAAAATCCCTGACTTCATGTATGAATGATGGGATGCCTGCATTCACAGTGAGAAATATGCACCTTGGTATTTGTAGTGTGGAGGACTAGAAGTACCTGTAGTACTTGGAAGTGCAACATAAACCTGCTCAGTATCACAAAAGGCTGCCAGCAGAGAGGTGAGCTCCTGTGATATGGCCCCTTCTCTCTTAGAAATCATGTTAAGACTGAGAAAAAGTCTCTACTGACCCTGAAATTAATCCCTGAAGTTCACTAAAAATAGAAAAAAAAAAAGAAGAAAAAAAGAACTAATTACCTGTATTCAATTAGAACATTTGAAATGGTCTAACATTATAATGCTCCCTAAACTGGATAATAAATATTCATATTCCCAGCATCTGCAAATCACGTCGGAGGTGCTGTTCCTGTCTTTCATCTTAAACTGCTGCAGAACACAGAACACAGAACATGTATTTTCTATTAAAAAATTATACATTTTAAAATGGGAGACCCACAGGATAAATACTTTTTTTTTTTTTTTTCCCCTTCAAATCTGAAATAAAATTTTCCTGGGCTCAAAAAATTCTTCTCCAGGATTCATTTAACTGGAAACCTTGAGTTGCATAACCCTTATTAATTCCACAGTATTAAGGATATGTGATTATACCAGCTTTATTTGGCTATATTAGTTTGCTCTTCAGTGCCACAATGCTTAGACATTATACAAACAGACAGAGATAAGTTATAATTAGTAACTTCAAGAATGTTCTGAAGATCACTTGTAATTGGCAACAACAGCAATAAAAAAAAATCCTAATTCATTTAATTAGGCATGTGATGGATATTATGACTTGTAAAATGTATTTAAGCTCATTGATAAGGAATAATTATTAAAAGTGGTTTCTGTTTACTAAAGAAACAATAGCAGATAACTATAAACACAGAGTTAGATCTGCAAGTCTCTGATTAGAATGTGTATTGCATTCTTACTCTCTTCTATTCTGCCGAAGTGTTTAAAGGGTCTGCAGCATGGCATTAGGGATAACACAGTGTGGATGCAAAGATTATGGCCTGCTCGTACAAGCACTGATTCCAAAATAGCTTCAGATCATGTCTAAAAGTGCAGTTTTCAGACCTGTGCCACAATAGCACCCACATCCTGGAAAGATAAATTCACGTTTGCAGACCACCCCAAAGAGACTCACTCTAAAATGACAGGTACGATGACCTGAGCATTTCCATTTCAGGTTACTGAAGGATATTATCATTTGCACAAGTGGTCTCACACTGTGTTTTTAATGACAAGGGAATATCATGATTTGAAAATCTTAGCAACTCATCAGGAGGCTGGGCTTTTAAATTATGTTTAAATTGAATGGTGGGTAGGACATTCTCCAGAGCATCCTCTATCAGCTGTATGTTTTGAGTTTTGCCAACCTCAATGTAAAAACTATAATTAATTTCCCCTTCTGAAACTTTAAATTATAATTAAAGACAACATACATAACAAGAAAGTTTTCTCTTGATATTACATGCAATGTTGGAGTTAATTATAATTTTAGCTTGGGGTTTCTATTACTCAGAATGTTAATCTCCCTGTTACTCTGAGAGATTGAGGAAACTTGAAAAAAAACCCTGTAATTGGTTTTTCCCAAAAAAATGTTTCTGTGCACAACTTGAATGTAGCATGAATCTAATTTTGACCAAAATATTTAATTGGCAATGGCTGCAAAATAAACTTTGTTCATGTTCTCAAGAGGTTTTCTCCCTGTAAAAACTGCTTTTTGTAATTAAACAAAGGTGGCAGAATATCATACACAAAATTGCATGTGCTCATTAACTGGGATTCAACTGTATATAGTTTAGCTGGATTTTAGCCTAAACTGCTCATTTTTACAAACATGAATACTCCCTCCACAGCTTCATACAAGACAGCAGACTTGCTAAAGTCAGGAAGACTATCTGGGAAGCTCAAGTTAAACAAGTTTTCAAGTTTTGCAGGATGAAGTCCATGTTTCTTCTTCGGGATCCACTAAATCAGTGTAATGCTGCACTGCCCTGTATTGGATACAGTTGTGCAAGTCTGTTTTTCCCCTGTAAGCCCATGCACTTTGCTGATTGACATGAACTGGCTTTGCCTCCACCAGGGGATTCATAAGCATGCACTAACTCAGACTTGGCACTGTGGTAACACATCCCCACAGCTCTGGTCAGCTCCAGGATGACAGAGTAGACTGTTTGCCGGCAAAGAGCAGGCAAAGGTAGTCAGTGCTGCCAGCTGTGCCAGGTGTTGCTCCTGCACTTTTGTGAAGTACAGTGGTGTTCACAGAGGGTATCATAAAAGCACAGGACAGTCAAAACCCATCCTTGGAGGAACAGCTTGTTTCTTCATTGTCTTACGCACATTGTTTTTCACAATCCAGGAAGCCTATCATCAAACCAGGAACAAGTC
>NW_026901680.1:0-5183 GCF_033783945.1 Neopsephotus bourkii
TTCATTCAGCTTCTCTCTCACAGCATTTGGTTCAAGGCAGTCCATGCACTCCCTGACACACAACACAACCCCACCACCTCTTTTCCCTTGCCTGTCCCTTCTCAAGAGCCTGTAGCCATCCACTGCAGCACTCCAACCATGGGAATCATTCCAGCACAGTTCTGTGCGGGCGACAATGTCATCATTTCCCTGCTGCACTGCAGCCCCCAGCTCCTTCTCGCTGTTTCCCATCCAGATGCAGCAGGCTCAAGACGAGCCCATGTGGACAGGGCCCTTCTGAACAGGCTTTAACTTGTGGCCAGCCCTCAAGTTTGGCTCTGGGGCTTTTTCTCTCCATTTCCTGCTCCACAATGTCCCCAGCCTTGTCCCCAGAGCCTTGGCTGTGAGGATCAGCAGAGGAGCTGCAGGGGACGTCTCTGCCCCGGGGAGATGTCGCTGCCCAGGGGTGTCCCCATTGATGCGGCCGTGCTGGAGCTATCGGTGCCTTCTAAAAGCCTCTTGAGCTGCTCGTAGCCAGGGATGGACGTCGGCAGCTCTGGGAGGTTGGGGCCACCGTTCTCCCCTCTCTGAAGCTGCCGTCAAGGACCCCAGGCATAGGGATGCTGCTGGGCAAGTCCTGGCTGCCATCACCATGACCCCTGCCCCCGGTCCTGTCCCACACAGGCACGGAGCGGTGCTGGAGAAACAGGTTTCAATGGAAAAGCACAGCAGAAGGACTCATTGACTCTACTGTAACACCCCGCAGCCCCAACACTGCACCCTCCTCTGTCCCGTATATGCTCCCTCATCCCCAATACCCCCATGCCCACTCCCCCCATCCCCAACCAACCCCTTCTCTCATCTCATCCCCGACTTGAGGAGCCCTGCGCTTGGTGGGGCTGTGGGCAAGTGGCTCCCCCCACACTTTATCCCTGCCCTGGCAGGTTCGGATGTGCCCGTGCCACCAGGATTCCCAGGCATGGGGCTGCTGACGGGACCCTCCTGCCTGACCCCCTCCATCCCCTCGTAGAGGCCGAGGGAGAGCACGGCCTCCTCCACCTCCTTGGACTATTCAAGGATGTAATCACCCACCTCCCCAGGGCCTTGGTTATAGGGGTGAGCGAATGGGCTGAGCAGAATGTTGCTACCCAGGGGTGTCCCCATTGACGTGGCCCTGCTGGGGATGTTGGTCTCATTTAAAATGCTTTTGAGAGCTTCTAGATGGGAATGGGAGTCGGCAGCTCTGGGAGGCTGCGGCCACCGGTCTCCCCTCTCTGCCACTGCCACCAGAATCACCAGGAACAGGGACACTGCCACAACCATCCTGGCTGAGCCCCACCACTGCCAGGTAGGAGCCAGTGATGCTCAAGACCTCTTTGAGAATCATCTCATCAGTCATGTCAAGGTCACCTGCTGGGACCCCAGGATCCTGGCTCTGGGGACAGCAGAGGGGCTGGGGGGAGCATGGCTGCCTCGGGTGATGTTTCTATGCAGGGATACAAGGGTCAGTGGGGAGAGGAGTGTGTGGAGAGCAGCCCTGCAGAGCGGGATCTGGGCTCTGGTTGGCAGCAGGCTCAAGAGGAGTCCACGTGGAAGGCGCCCTCCTGAGCAGGCTTTAGCTCGGGGCCAGCCCTGAAGAGCAATAGAGGAGGTTCCAGTCCCAAAGCTCTAACCCAGGGCTGGGCTGACCTCTGCTTAGAGTGGGAATTGAGTCTTCCACTGCCACTCCATCTCCCGTCATTACTTTACACTTGGTTCTTACCAGCCAGCTTCAGCACAGCAACTGCTGCTGCTAAAAACCTGTGCCTGGCTCTACACAGTGACGCGCTCTGCACAATGTACCCTGTGCACCGGTTGTTGCTGTCTGCTGGTAACGTACAAAAGAAAATGCTCCAGTCGATGTTCCTCAATTTGTCTCGTGTGGGTGGTCCTATTTTCCTATTTTAGTGACTTTGCAAACATCCAACAGGGCAACGGGAGCCATCAGGGATGCGATGAGGAGAGCACAGATCCTTTGGGAACACCTTCAGAAGCACAGCACAAGCTGGGATTGAGGAATGGGATCTTCCCTGGCCTGCCTTCCTGATGGAATGGGCAGTCTGTCTTTTCTGACCCACCTAAGATGCATCCCTGTGCCAGACTGACTGCACCGGCTCCATACAGCACAGTCCTCTCCTGTTCTCCAAGTAGGCTTGGTTATTCTGGATGGGTGTAGCTAGAGGAGGTGAAGCGTTACAGTAAGGCAAGGTTTGTAGTGACAGATGATAAAACCTTTTGTTAGACTAAGGGGGAAAAAGAAAGGAGGGTGAAAATGCAGGTTTTGGGGTGTATGAGCCTATCCCTGTTTTAAGCACCAGGCTGACCTCCAGGACGTGGTTTTCCTCCGTGTGGCAACTTCAGGAGATTGATGGGTAACAAAAGCAGCCAGATTTGCTGAAAGCTTCTACAGATTTCCTGTCAATAGCATCTGGCCTGCTTTGCTTTTCCTGAGAATATTTTTCCTTAAATCTTTTTCTTCTGTTTAGCCTTAAAAATGGTTGGGAAATGAGATGTTATTGATGCTAGAATTGCACACAAGCCTTTGCTTTCACCCGCTTTTCAATGGAGACAGGTCTGCTGCAACCCAAGTCCTTTTTCTGGTGGTGCGAATCCCTTCTCGGTTGGTTCCTCAATGCAAACTGGAAAACAACAACAACTCCATGATAAGCAAGGGCTGTCCCTGAACATCTCCTTTTGCAGAAAACACCTCATTGCTTGGGGAGGGAAAAGTCCTTGTTTCTCTTGGACTGAGGAGCCCAGCAATGGAGCCAGCGCTCCAGACATGGCCTCACCAGGGTTGAGCAGAGGGGAGGAACCACCTCCCTCGCCCTGCTGCCGCACTGCTCCCAGTGCACCCCAGGATATCTGGTCCCTCCTGGCTGCGAGGGCCGGCTCATGCTCAACTCCTCCTCCACCAACACCCCCAGGTCCTTCTCAGCTGAACTGCTCTTGAGTGGGTCAGCCCCAGCCTCTGCTGGACCTTGGGGTTCTTCCTCCCCAGGGCCAGGACCCTGCCCTTCCCTTCTTGAACCTCATGAGCTTTCTCTCTGCCCAATTCTCCAGCCTATGGAGGTCCCACTCAATGGCAGCACAGCTTCAGGTGTGTCAGCCACTGCCCCAGCTTCCCATCAGCAGCAAACTTGCTGAGTTTGGTATCCTAATTGGTGGAGACAAGAAAGAACCAGTGGGGCAAGTGGCTGGGGCCAGCTGGGACCTATTGAGTAAAATCAAGCCCAATGCTCCAGCCTCCAAATGCCAAGGTCCTGAACAAGAAGTTAAATTCTCAGGGGCTTGGTGGGCAACAGGAGCTGTTGCAGGACCTGATGATGCCCTGGGAAGGGACAAACACTGGGCAATAAACCAGAATTACAATGGCTGCACATGAGGTTCCTGGAGAAAACACAGGCCAGGGGTTTTGGCAGTTGCTTGCCCATGGCATGGTTTTCCTTGGAAGAATGAGGAATGGGGCTGGACTCCACAGCTTATGGAAGCCCTCAATATTCTGAAAGATGAACTCAGAGCCTGCCAAAGGCCAGGCCAGCTGCACCCACAGGGTCTGCTAAGAGTGGAGTGGGGATTTGCCCCCATGCTTTGTGCTGTGGTGTTTTCCAAAGGGACCGCGAGCACCAGCCGGGCCTCTGATGTGTCTTTTACCTCACTTCAAGATGCTCCGCAGCAGTGCCTGGTTTGAAACTAAAAAGGGGAGCTTCAGGCTGCACAGAATGAAGACATTTTGTCCACAGGTTGCCCAGAGGGGTGGTGGATGCCCCATCCCTGCAGCCATTCCAGGCCAGGCTGGATGTGGTTCTGGGTACTCTGATCTACTTGAAGATGTCCCTGTGCTCATTGCAGGGGGCTGGACTAGATGAGCTCTGAAGGTCCCTTCCAACCCAACCTATTCTGTGATCATATCTGACCAGAGCTCAGATGCTACCAGGGTATAAAGGGAGCCCCTTGGGCAGCCATTTGGAGTTGTTCCTCCTCAGAGCAGCAGCCTGCAGCTGGGGACTCTCCCCTTGGGTCAGGATGCCATCCGAGGCAACTCCTCGGGACTGAGCGCCTTCCCTTTTCAGGGGAGTGACTGCACTTTCTGGATCACTGGCCATGAACTTGAAGGTTCAGCAGTGCAGAGAGGAAGCCACGTGACATCCCAAATCTGTAGTTAATGGTGGTGGAGCTCTAATTGAGATTGAGCAGTAACTTCAGTTTAGCCTCATTTCTTGGTTCTGTGGCCATCTGAAAGAATGATTCGTGTTGTGCGTTTTCAGCTGCAAACAGAAAAAGGCAAGAGGGGCTGGCAAGGCTGTGAGGAATGCGAGCAAACTCTGTCTGATCTGATGAATCCCACTGCCTTCAATATCACCTCTATTTTACCTCCATTACCTTTTAGTCACAGGATGTCACAGATTTTAGTGCCTTTCAAGGAGACAAATCCCCCTTCCTTGATGCAATCCTTTCTTCAAGGGGCTTGGAGCAACCTGCTCTAGTGGAAGGTGTCCCTGTCCATGGCAGAGGATGGATCCGGAGGAGTTTTAAGGTGCCTTCCAACCCAAACCAGTCTGGGATTCTGTGCTTAACCAAAAATCTCTGCCTCAACTGCCTTTCACCTTCCCCCTGCTAATAAAAATGTACAAGGAGATGGAGGGAATTGGGTTGGTTTTTCTGCACAGAGACGTTTTATGTTGGTTCAGCCAGCGAAAGCATGGGGTTCTGCCAATCCCCAACACCCTTCAGTGTCAGGGGTTTGACTTCTTTTGCTCCACAGCCAAGCAGGATTCTAACAGACCTAAAAACTCTGGAGACTTGGAATTCCACTCAAAGGAGAGGGCGGGAACACTTTACAATTGTGACTAGGTTCAGGTCTAAAGCATGGAGTTCCTGAGGCCCCTAAGGGTGTGACGTGCATCACTCAGCAAAACACAGCGGAAAAAGGAAGGAGAAAATGGACTCGTTGGCTCCACACAAACACCCCCTGGCCCAAGCACAGCCCCCTCCTCCCCATGCCCACTGCCCCCATCCCCTCTCCCCTCTGCTCTCTTCTAATGCCCTCTGGCAGCCCTGGGCTGGCTGAGAGGGGCCTGAGCTTGCTGGGGGGCTTTGGGCAAGCTGCTCCCCCTGCGCCTCTCTGCCCCTGCAGGGTGGGACGGTGCCAGCTCCATCCCCGC
>NW_026901681.1:0-527 GCF_033783945.1 Neopsephotus bourkii
CACTGCCAGGGATGGGGCAGCCACAGCTTCTCTGGGCACCCTGTGCCAGCGCCTCAGCACCCTCACAGGGAAGAGCTTCTGCCTCAGAGCTCATCTCAGTCTCCCCTCGGGCAGGTTCAAGCCATTCCCCTTGGCCTGTCCCTACAGGCCCTTGTCCCAAGCCCCTCTCCAGCTTTCCTGCAGCCCCTTTAGGTCCCTGGAGCTGTTCTCAGGTCTCCCCTTCGGGAGCCTTCTCCAGGCTGGTGTGTTCTACTTCTGAGCCAAGTGTTCTACATTCCCTGATACATTAGAGAGAAGTAGGCTGGAGGCAGCTGTTTCTTGGTGTTTCATGCTGAAAACGAAATGGTTGGTATGTATTAGTGCTGCAAAATTGCAGTTGAAGAGCTCGCTGCAATTAAGTTATTTCTATTGAATAGAAATTAGGCAAAAGACCATGATTTTGACTGGTTGTTGGGCAGCTGTTATTGGGATGGAAGAAAGGGAGACAGACTCGATTTAAGTAAATTTGCAAACAGTTTGGCAGTTAC